>NW_021132066.1:0-801 GCF_004193835.3 Ostrinia furnacalis | reverse complement strand
AATGCGGCCGGGCCTCCGAGATTACGCATCAACCGGCTTAGTGCGCCGGCGGTAGCCAAAAGCTGAGGGGTGAGACGATTCAAGTGGCCGTCAAATGACCACTGTCCAACTAACTAAAATCCGAAGTACCTACCGCAAAGATTTTCCGACTGTAATATGTTGTGTATGTTCCCCCTACAACTAGGTGGGACCCTGCTGGCAGAGCATTCCTATTAGGTAACTTTTCTGTAACCACCTATTTATGGCAAATAAATTGTTAGTATTATTCCTCTTTATAATATTAATAAATAATAAATAATAAATATCCTTGGACATTTAACACTGCGCCGCTAGCCCCAAACTAAGCAAAGCTTGTACTATGGGTACTAGACAACGGATATAAACATACTTAAATACTTTTTTTTTGTAAATACATACTTAATATACATAGAAAACACCCAGACCCGTCACAGAAATAAAAATTCATCATTTCAATTTCTGCCCGGCCGGGAATCGAACCCGGGACCTCTCGGCATAGTAGTCCGTGCTGAACCACTACACCAAACGGCCGACTAGTAGTAGTAGATTAGTATACATACATAACTTGCTGTTCCAAATTTTCGTCATTCGTTTTCGTTTCATCGCTAAAAATAACTTAATTTTATTTTTCATTACGTCTAAAGTAGAATTTGTTGTAAAAATAGACTGTAATGAAAAATAACAATAAAATATTTTGATTACCACGTGATCGCAAAATCTACCACCAAGATTTTGCGGATACACTACAAAAGTCCAGCTACCTGTCAAAGATCAACGTATGCG
>NW_021132065.1:0-579 GCF_004193835.3 Ostrinia furnacalis | reverse complement strand
ATTTTCAAAATAAAATTTTGCCTAGTTTAAACTGACTGTACTGAAAAAAAATTGTACTACGCGAGTGTGGCAAGTGACGTCATAATTTGGCGCATTTAGTAAGGATTCCAAAATGGTATAACACTTGGTAAATTCTTGCTGTAATTGTCGACAATTTTTGTTTTTTTGGAAATAATCCCGTTTTTAACTTTATCGACCTTGGTTAAAAATTATTATTCTAATGTGCCCAAAATTCAAGTTTCTGGCTTAAATGAGGTGGAGAAGCCATTTTAAAAGGTATGAGCGGGACGGAGAGGGCCATCTTACCAAGCAGGGATGTTATGGATATCCGTAACCGTAACTGAAACTATCGGATATCCGAAATCGCATCTATCACTAAGCGTTTCGATGACTCTTTTATAATGCGAACAGCTAGGGACTGGAATTCGTTGCCTGCTGCTGTCTTTCCCGAAAACTATAATCCGGGCCTCTTCAAGGCGAGAGTGAATAAGCACTTACAGGGCAGATATGTACCATCCTAGACTGCATCCCACTTAACATCAGGTGCGATTGTGGTCAAATACCTGCCTTGTTATGCAT
>NW_021132064.1:0-1491 GCF_004193835.3 Ostrinia furnacalis | reverse complement strand
TTAGAGTGTTGCCACCATGCAGTAGCAGTGTTTAAGTTGCTCATTGCTAGACTTGTTCTGCAATTTACAGGCATAAATATTGAAATGGCTTTTAATGTTTCATTTTCAGTATGCCAAAGACTCCAAAAGTTCAATATAGCATAGAAAATTTGCAAAAAGCGATCAAAGCTGTACAAGATGTATCCAACAATTTTTTTACAAGATAAATTGCTGAAAAACATGGTTTGGCTTGAAAAAATTGATAAAAATTCAAACGCAAATACAAAAAATGAAAATCCTACGTTAAATCTACTAGTGAAAATGTTAATTGTAAGGAAATAGATACAACTTTAGGGAAGAATAACCAACAGCTAATTGAACATTCTGAGCAACCACTTGAACTGATATCAAAGAAGATAAAAAAATAAATACATATAAAATTTAGATATAAAATTCAAATTTTTGCGTCATCTATGTTTTGAAATAGATGATTCTGTCTCTACCGATTCTGACTCATCAAGATCAGCTCAAGAAATATTTGATAATATGTTAATTTGGCCAAACGCAATTTAATTTGAAATTTTGAAGACTGTACTACTAAAATTTAAGTTTAATGTTTTGTTTTGTTTATTTAAAGCCTATTTTGTCATTTTAAAATTGATTATTTTGTTTTAAGATACTGGGCAATTACTGTGCTTTGATGTGGGCAATTATTGTAAGTAATGGGCAATGACTGTACTTTTTGGAGGATTTTAAATTTATTTCAATATTTTCTAAGTTACGTAAGTTTTAACTAAAAACTGTTAACATTCTGTTTAACAGTTTATTGAGTTATAAGAAAAAAGTCATAAATGGTCGATAATTAAAATACTTTCTTTAATTTTTCATCTCAATGTGTTTGAAATCTTTAAGTGGGCAATAGCTATACGGTTTACCCTAGTTTTCGCGGTATAAAAATTCAAAGTTACCTATTTTTTTACTTCAAAATTATGCAAAAATATTCTCACTCGTTAACTAATAACATTTAATTCAGAATAATTGTTATAATACTTCATAGAGCTCTTAAAACTACACGGAGTATATCACGTACTAATATATCACGGAGTTTAAAGCTGATTTTATTAATACAATTAGATTGAATATCAGACTTCGCCGTGTGGTGACGGCAGAGTAGAATACATTTGTCACCAACCCCTACTCTTCCCGCGGGTGTCGTAAGAGGCGACTTAGGGACTACACATCAAACAGAGAATGGGCAGCAGCGCTCTCTGAAAAACATCAATCTTTTAAACTGCGATCTCCAACCCGCCTGCCTAGCGTGGAGATTATGGCAAAACCCTCCACTATAGTGGAGGAGGCTCATAGTCCAGCAGTGGACTGTAAAGGGCTGTTGATGATGATGATGAATATCAGACTATATCTTGCAATTAAAAATGTTTGCATATATTAAGGTATATCTAATTGAGAAAAAAATAAAAACAAAAATCACTAAAATATTTTTTCCTAATTAAC
>NW_021132063.1:0-5556 GCF_004193835.3 Ostrinia furnacalis | reverse complement strand
CAACTAATTGTAAGATAACTTACTATTTTGTATTCCAATTCCAAAGTTTTGGCAGTGCCATTTCGAGACTGATTTTTGTTGCTTATTTTTAAATAAATGAAACAATTTAATTAAGTATTATTGTATTTTATTTTCTTACCTTCTACATATCTCGTAACCTATAGAAATATATTAAGTACACGCAATAATAAATGAAGGTAGGTAGGTAGGATAGGTTTTTTCCCATACATAGTAGGTAACACCTCCAGCTTCTTGTTATTACACACTGACACAATAATATAGGTAGGTAGGTTATAGGTGCTAGGTTAGTAGGTACTCGTAGGTAGGTAGGTACCTACCTCTACTTAATTAATCTACCTACACCCCAATAGACTATGGAAATCTTGCAAATTAACGCTAAACAATTAAATAAGTCTAATTCTAATTTTGGGTCCATTTATTTATGACTAAACATTAGGGTCCCCCCCACACGGGCCACCGATCACAAAACGACGCCACCGCACGGTGGTCTGAAAATGAAGCTCCCATACCATAGAAACTTAATGTGAGAAATTATTAAATAAAAATATGTATTGTGTTTAGTATACCTCCCTTTGTTTTACTAATATAGTATGAAGGGTATGAGTAGCTACATGTGTGAGAAAAAAAATATTTTTATTTTTTTTGTATGGAAAAAAACACTTAAAGTGGATTTTTTTTAAACTGAATAGAACTGAAGGGCTGGTACTCACATGAGCTATTGCACCATACACGGCGATCAAGATGACATACAATTCTTGTGCCTTTGGGTGCCGCTTTGCATGTACCAAGCTTCGGAAATTTAGAATTTTCGGTAGGTGATCTTTCAAGTCTTTGATGTTATTTTATGAAGTTATTAACCGCTTTCAATACGAGAATAGCACGTAAATTAATACTCATATAACTAGGAATCTAAGGATATTTTTAAATAATTTTTATTTTGAAAATATAAAAAAATAAAACATTTAATCATTGAATGAAGTAACCAACCAGTTGGTTACTGACATTGTTATTAGTTACTAACCTGCTAATGACGTTTTAATGAAAATAATAGAAATCAATATTGATTAAATAAACAACTTTAAAATCGAACTGCCTAATAGGCCAGTAGAATTACATTTGAAAGAAAGAAAGAAAGAAATAGAATTTATTGAACACAGTAAGCACAATAAATAATTAAATATAAACAATAAAAACACAAAACGAATATATAAAAAATAGTGGGCCACTGTGTCAATAGGCTCCCGCTCAGCATTTATCCTGACATGCTCGTGAGGGCATGTCAAGTAGCTGGTCTTCCGCGAGAGCCCTTGTTGTGGCTTCGCGCATCCCTTCAGAGAGATATCGACTCGAGTTCGATATCTCTCAAAAGGGGTGAGCAAAGAGAAGGGACACCGGACATTACAATACAACATTGACAACACTACGTACATTTTTAACAAAAAAACAAAAATACAACCAAAAACAAAAAAAAAGAACAGTATAACACAGACAATAATAATAAAACATTTGAAATCGGAAATAATTCCTACAAAAGATTTTATTGCTTTAATGGTTTCATTTGTTACCCATTAAGACTATCCTAAATTTTCGACTTCGACGAAGTTGTGCTTAAGTGGTGGGGGCCCCCGAAAGGGGCGTTTTTTCGGTTTTACGGTTATATCGCGTAAAGTAAAGGACTTACCCTATCGAAAACTGGTCTTCATGACGGTTTAAGGGCATTTAATCCTGCATTGAATAAGACCAAATTTATAATACATATTATGTATTGGACAAACCGTTCTCGTGCTTATCTTCGAAAAAGTACAAAATGTACGTATAATTAATGATCCTCTCCGCGTCCAATGTCTCGATACCCGCAGGATTCCAAGTTTTGAAAATGACCGCCACAACCAGTGTAACCCTGTCAAGGCTTACGAGCTGGATGCGCCTATTATCTTGTTCGTCCCAGCCGATCGCCAACTCCGTCGAAGTCAAAAATTTAGGATAGTCTTAATGGGTAACAAATGAAGCCATTAAAGCAATAAAATCTTTTGTAGGAATTATTTCCGATTTCAAATGTAATTCTACTGGCCTATTAGGCAAGTTCGATTTTTTAAGTTGTTTATTTGGGTCATTCCACAAAAATATGTCAACTCTTAGTCCGCGCCACATTTCATATGGAATATTTGTTAATATTTTATTCCAAAATTGTTACATAACAGCTCGCAATGTGTTTTATTCACCACCCATTTATATTTTTTAAAACTATTTTAAAAACATCTTAAATTCCTTTTAAATTACCCATAACGTCATTCCCTAGGCATGTCCGTACTCCAAAAGTTTGTGTTTTGGAACCCATATTTATGGAAATATCAACTTGATCCTTTGTTTTAATTAACGAATAATCTATTTAAACGTATATTACACCAAATTCTATTAATATTTTACGGTTTCAATAAACAATAATTTGATTTTCTTAAGTTGAAAAAGAGTCCACAGCTTTTAACGTCATTCCCTCGCCACGCACAGATTTTATAATTTTGCGATTTAATAAGTATTTAGAGTGAATGACATTTAGTTGAATTTAAAGTACGATACGAAGTTATCTTCAGACCATACTGACTTTGCGGCAACCGTTTTTTGAATTAGTGCAAACGTGCCAATTGTTGCGGAAACATGGTGTTGATCCAGTCACTGCGTCAGTCCCTAGTTGAGTATCTTTATTGATTACAATAGGAAATTGTATATAATATATTAGTATTTACGTGTGGTTTTTTGGCTATTTTCGGCACATCGTATTAAGCATCTTATATTATAAAGTTAATCTGCATTTGTGTTTATTTTTACTCCAAATCGTCAGTCCCTAGACCGTCAGGCCCTAGCTTTTAATGGCGCTAGGGACTAAGTTACTAGTTAGGAAATGACGTTTTTTATATAGTGATAATAACAAAACAACTACATTAAGTAGGTATATTAACTTATCTATACATGTTAAGGTTATAAGTTTTATACTTTATTAAAAGTCATATAGGAGTAATGTAGTATGAAAAAATTGAAAGTTATAATTTCTCATAAAATATAGCATAAAGTGACTGGCCCTTTTAGACATAACATAATTAATAAATAAACTATAATTTACACTAATAAAGTATTCAAAAGCATCTTAAAAAAGTTTAGGACAAAATGACGTCGAAAATATACAGATTTTCATGGAATGACCCATTTAATCAATATTGACTTCTATTATTTTCATTAAAACGTCATTAGCAGGTTAGTAACTAATAACAATGTCAGTTACCAACTGGTTGGTTACTTCATTCAATGATTAAATGTTTTATTTTTTTCATATTTTCAAAATAAAAATTATTTAAAAATATCCCTAGTATATTCCTAGTTATATGAGTATTAATTTACATACTATTCTCGTATTGAAAGCGGTTAATAACTTCATAAAATAACATCAAAGACTTGAAAGATCACCTACCGAAAATTCTAAATTTCCGAAGCTTGGTACATGCAAAGCGGCACCCAAAGCCAAAGGCACAAGAATTGTATGTCATCTTGATCGCCGTGTATGGTGCAATAGCTCATGTGAGTACCAGCCCTTCAGTTCTATTCAGTTTTAAAAAAATCCACTTTAAGTGTTTTTTTCCATACAAAAAAAATAAAAATATTTTTTTTCTCACACATGGAGCTACTCATACCCTTCATACTATATTAGTAAAACGGTAACGCATTTTCTTACATAACTTTTCAATTCCTATCATTGGAGGTCCGAAAATATTTCTCATACAATTTGATACCATAATGATCATTCTTCATAAAAAATTTAAAACCTACATATTTAAAGACATAATCATTGATATTCATAATATCACTAATCATACACTTAGTTTTTACTAATATTTGTTTTCATATATTTTTCTATACTAATGATCGAAACTCATAATCATTCGAATAAATAACTATAATATTCATAAATGTGATGTATCCTAATAACTATGTTTTCATAAATTTATTACTCATAAGTGTATTTATCCATATTATTGAAATACATGATGTCTATATTCGTATTAAATCGTATTTTAATATTAAATTAATTTGAAATGGTCCAAAACAGGCAATATTTTGTGCCACAAAACTAACGTGACAGAAACGAATCGCTGCAAAACCGACTCCACGTAGTCTTGTCTGCCCTACCCCTAGAGTGTAATTTAAAAGCCGGAGGCGCGGAGGGAGGGCAGCACTCGCCCGCTGTAACGAGGCTCAGGCGCCCGGGCGAGCTGGAGCGGCTGAGGCTGGTCGCCGAGGCGCCGAAGGCGCCGATGGCGGTCCAAAAAGCCGAAGCTGCGGAAGCAAGCGTGGGTGCCTGAGCCTCGTTACGCAAGGGCGGAAGGGCTGCACATCCCGCAGCGCCGGAGACGACGAGAAACCAATACATGCTGCATGCTTGCTTTCATGCTGCATGCTCTGCATGCTTATCTACTCTATTAAATTATATATGGACCAGGAACATAAAAACCCTCGCCATGTTGCGGAAAACTAATGGTACTAATTTCTTTTAATGGCAACAGTAACTGAAAACTTCATTGACATGTCACCTTGCATGTCAGTCTATTGCTGTCAAAGTGTAAACAAACTTTATTTTAAATGTGCGCAATTGATTTTGTGAATTAAATTGCTAAATTCTTTTTATAGTCGTGAAAGAAAAGTGGTTCTAAATATGTTAAAGTATTTGTCGAAGAGAAATACTAAGGGTTCGGACAATATTTTCATTGAATAATGTTTCCGACAAAGGTTGTCAAATTGACTGACATGTTTATCGTATAGTACAGTCCACTATGAAAATTAGCTGTGGTTTGTTTCAACTACCTATTTTAAAGTTTTTTGTCACTTTCTAAGTGTTGAATTTTATGGAATTGGGAAAGAAGTACCGAGTTTGAAGCGTTCATGAGCAGACATTGCAGTTGAATATTCAAGTTGATTATTATGAATTTGATTATTGATGAATAATAAAATAAATCCTACTAGCTCGATTGATGGTTTCATTTAATTTATTTAAACCAGGTTACCTATTATAATATTTTTTCGTTAATTTATGAAAATATCAAATTAGCCCGTAATCCTGAATCCTGATACATAAAGTTAGCCTATTAATTTAACACAGGTACGACTGTACTCAGTGTTGCACTATCAAATGCAATTGACGCGCCTCTATACCAGGGTTTTTATGTTCCTGGTCAGGCTATACCTATGTTTAATTGGACACAAAATACAATATGCCATCAAAACAACAACTAAAAGCCATAATTTAATAAATTTAACATGACATAATAAGTAGGTAGGTACTTGATTATGTTGATACCTATGTCTAAATTGGCTAAGTAATAAAAAAGGCATAAAACTTTCTGAATTTTCTCTATAACAAAAAGGATACAGTTTTGTTAGCCATCTATGCAGAAGAAATAAAATTGTAGTCACTAGTAGTTTACTTTCAAATGTGATGGCCTTTAATTAAAATACGCCATATTTTTTTTTCAATGATAAATAAATAAA
>NW_021132062.1:0-511 GCF_004193835.3 Ostrinia furnacalis | reverse complement strand
GTGCAATAAAAAATTGAATTTGAAGTAAAACTAACTGAATATTATAATATTTACGATAACCAATTACCTGGATCATTGCTACCTAGTGCAATATTTATATTAAACTAGCGGCCGCCCGCGACTTCGTACGCGTGAATTCTGTTTTTCCCGCTAATTCCCGTTCCCGTGGGAATTTCGGGAATTCCTTTCTTAGTGCACCTCTACGGTACCTAAGCTACGTCCCTTCCAAATTCCAAGTGCCTACGTTTAGCCGTTTAGGCTGTGCGTTGATCTGTCAGTCAGTCAGTCAGTTTCTCCTTTTATATATTTAGATTTTAATAACGTAGATAAGTGTTTCTTTAAAACGGAAAACAAAATATGCATTAAAAATAAATAGGAACCTATTATAAGTTTTTATTTACATTCAAGGATTTAAGAAAGTTATAACCAGATCTTACAATAATTGTTTTTAAGCCACAAATATTCCTTAACTCTTTACTAATTAATTCAATAACATATTGTTTTAAATTAT
>NW_021132061.1:0-1576 GCF_004193835.3 Ostrinia furnacalis | reverse complement strand
AGAAAAACTTGACGGTCTGGCCTGTAGCAAATTGAATAAGCTTTATTTGGTTCATAGTAGTCATGTCACTAGGACGCATAGTTTCCGAGGATTAAGCGAAAAACCGAAAAGTGTTACCTTTAAACCCCCCTTTCCCCGCCGGCTCAAGGGCTAAGGGCGGGGACTTTTGCTGTGTTCACCTCCTAACTAGGTTAAATAAAGTCCCGAGGTCAGAAATTGTGTTCTACAGTTTTCCATCTATAATGCTTTATTGACTGGACTACATAAAGATGAAATAGTTCAAATCCGCCCACCTTCAGAAGGACAAAGAAGAATTGTTTCACTTCAAAATACTACCACAGATAGCACAATATGTTAACAAACTAAATTCATTTATTTATTTCCTAAGTTATATTAAATCTTAACTAGATAGCACTTGGCTTTGGCCCGTGCTATCCGGAATACCAGCTACCTATTGGCTGAGATAAAAAAAAATATGAAAATAATAATAATAATAATAAATAATAATAAATAAATAAATCTTTGGACAATTTCACACATGTGTAGAGCGTGAGAATTTCGAAACTACCCTGGTGAACGCCCCTCTACGTAGAAATATGAATAAATAGGATAGGTATTAAATGTAATAACCTTATTATATGTGATTAAAAAAGCATTCATTCATTATTAATGAGGCACCTATTGCAACTATTGTCATGCGTCGTTATTAATTTACAAAACTATTTTTAGCTCATCTAATCTCAGAGTAGTAGTTTTATACCTTGTTAAGATGTAGGTCTCAACAAGACAAAAAATAAGCAAAAAAACCTTGTGAAAGACAAAAGTACGAAGGCTCAATAGTCACTGAGAAGAAGTCTAAACACCATTGAGTTTGCTTGTGTGTGTGCCTAAGTAATAAGTTCATCTGTCAAATTGAACCAATAAAGTCCGCTAATGAGATTGACGGCCGTTTGCGACTCGCTCGGGCGAGAACGCCCCATAACTTTACGCTGGCAACACTGCTCTGAAACGGCGCGCCGTGAATTTATCTTGCTTACACCCTTGTAGGTCTGGAGACCTGAGAGGTTATATTTTTATTTGTCTATTTATTTATTTATTTAAGAAGATAATAATGACAAGCTAGGCAACAATGTTTCAAGTTATAAGTAAAGAAAGAGTGTTACATAAAACACACCCGTATTCACAAACGATGCTTGCTTAAGTGAAGCAGCAAATCGAACGCACAAAGTTGAATAAGTAGAGCTCTGTTATTGGTTCGTGTGTCCACGCGCAATGTGAGACCTCATAGTAATGTTTGTGAATACGAGGGTGAATATATCAGTTTTACACATACATTATCTGAAAGTTTCTAAAATGATACTTCGCTAAGATATGGAAGGAATCAATAGAGACTACAGACGGACAATGTGGGAGTAAGGCAGAAATCGTTTGTTAGGTATAGATAAAGGTCTCGTAATAAGATAAGAGAAGCGTTTATTTGCCAGAATATAGGTTACAAAGTTCTTACAAAAATGTGAGTACAAGAAGACTTATTATCATGGAATAAAGAAGTCTGTCCCCTAGCCTACCTGCGCCC
>NW_021132060.1:0-1453 GCF_004193835.3 Ostrinia furnacalis | reverse complement strand
TGGATGCAAGCGGCGCAGGACCGGTCTTTGTGGAAATCCTTGGGGGAGGCCTTTGTCCAGCAGTGGACGTCTTTCGGCTGAAACGAACGAACGAACGGACGATGTACATATAAATATACTAACACGCGCGCGAACGTCTGACTGTTGCAATGGCTCCCGAGCGAATGCTAGGCGCCCGCGGCACAACCCGCGGTCGCCGCCGTCTCTTATATTAGCTCGGTCCGTGCGGCGTGCGGCTGCGCAGCCGTAGGGTTGTCAAAATCTCTGCGCTCGGTGCTAGGGCTGTCGATGCGTCGCGGGGCGCGTCACAAATTTATGATCAATATCGTAAAAAAAAATGTCGGTAATATTAAAAGACGACGACGTTAAATAAATAATAATTATGCCACTTTCTACAAAAAGAAGTAAAATCCCACCAAAAACATTCTGTAAAAAACTAGCCAAGTCTCGATGGAGCTGCTTGTTTATCTCTAAAAAAACCGGCCAAGTGCGAGTCGGACTCGCACACCGAGGGTTCCGCCGTACAAACGTAGTGGTTTACAATTTATGACGTATTAAATCAAATTACATACTATACAGGGTGGAAACGATAAGTGATCTCACTGGACTATTTCTAAACTACTTATACAAGATATCAAAAAACTAGTTACTGATCCTGAAAGTGCTTCATGAGCTCTATCAAACGGTACCAAGAATAGGTTAAAGAATAAACTGGATCTATCCGAAAATTCAATGTTTCCAGCTTCCATACATTTGGTACAGCCTCATAATATTAAAAACTGCAAAAGATATCGTAAAACTGGTTACTGATCCTAAAAGTGCTTCACGAGCTCTATCCAATAGTATCAATATTAAGTTACAGAATAAACTGTATCTATCTAAAAATTCAATGTTTCCATCTTCCATACATTTAGTACTATCACAGATAATAATGGTACTCATTTCTTGATAATATTATAGCAAATTTTATAGCAAGTAAAGCCTAAAACTAATGTTTTCCATAAATAATCTTAAATAAGAATGCAATTTACGAGTTTATTTAAAGTTTAAAAAAATTACACTTCTAATATTGAGTGGTTGGCATACATTTAGTATGGAAGCTGGAAACATTGAATTTTCGGATAGATCCCGATTATTCTGTAACCTGTTATTGGTGCCGTTTGAAAGAGCTCGTGAAGCACTTTCAGGATCAGTAACCAGTTTTTCGATATCTTGTATAGTTTAGAAATAATCGAGTGAGATCACTTGGACCCATTTATGCAAACAAGAACCAACCCACAGCAGGGTGGTTTCGAGAAAATGAGACTTTTGTAAAAAGAGTGCGCAAAATGCATACATAATATATAAATGAATGATTACTTGTTAATCTTATGTAGGATACTGCAGCCTATCTAGGAATATCAGATTTATAAATTTTGTAAAGTTAAAGTTAAAGTAAATCGTAAAAAACCGG
>NW_021132058.1:0-1719 GCF_004193835.3 Ostrinia furnacalis | reverse complement strand
TTTTAACATGAAGCACAAATTTTCACCATCCAAATAGGGTAAACCACCCAATTATTGGCACTTTAAGCAGCTACTTCACAAAACCGGTAAAATTTGCATGTAAAAATATGTTTTATCAAAGAAAAAAACATTTATATTGGTCTTTTAATCTTTGCAGAATATTATAAAGTACTTGTCATTAATAAATTAAATCATTTATTCAATATAGTGTACCTTTTAAAAAAATACCTCAAAATACCAATTCCTGGCATAGCCAAACCTTTTATTGGCAGTGATAATTACCTATTATTGGCACTGTTTTCGCAAGACTGAAAAATAGCTGCTAAGTCTTATGTAGAGGTTTTAAAGAGATTCATGATAGAAATAAACAAAATAAAATCCTTTGTTATAAGAAAAGTAACATTTATTTGTATAGGAACATACCATATCAGTTCAAACGCTTAAATGGTTTCAAACTTTCCATAAACACTTTTATCAAATCTTCTTTTCTCTTCGGAAATACTTTTTTGCTACTGATTTTTATTTTATCCAGTCAACAAAAAGCTGTTCTTCCTCGTCAGTTAAAATTGTGAACGGACCGGGCTTAGAGCGATGATCAGGATGTTTCAATCTGAATTGTATAGTAGACCGTGGTACCACTTTCAAAGCCTTTCAAAGGCTTATTCCACTGATCCCGGGGATTAGGGAACTTTTTATTCATTAATCCCCGCTAACGCCAATGGAGCTTATAATGGGGATTAAGTAACTTTTTAGTTTATTTTATTTTTCTTTATTCAGAAAACTACGTTAAAAAATAAAATCGTCGGCGTCGTCGAACAACGACGTATCTGCAAAATGTTAAGTTTCCAGGAGAGCGTTTTGAAGTTTTGGAACCGGTTTTTTGTGTCTACAAAAAAAACTACTTGGCTGATCGGTTTCAAATTTGGGGATGTTGTAAACATAAAGATGTTATTTTATATAAACTATGTACCCATCTCCAAAAATACTTAGTTTTTTGTAAAAATCACATGCGTCATTGTTCTATGGACAATTTGAGGATGTATGTGATAAACCGTCGTTGTTCTCCGAATTTTTTAATCAAATATATGACGTATGTCACTTTTAGTCATTATTCTACGAAACTTCTGCCATAAGTACCCGTCGGATGATCAAGAAAGTTGGAGGAAATAAATAAAAAGCATTGTTTATTAGGTTTCATTATTAATTAATTTATAAATAAAGACAATAGGTATCAAAGAAAATTAACAAAAATCAACGATAATGAATGAACGCACAAATCTGGCCCGAATACAGAAGCAGAGCATGAGCGTGATTCCACTACAGCGAGGCGTAAGGCTGGGAGATTTATACCTATTTCCAAAACTGTTTACCCGTCCAACTCCTGGAATGAAAGGATTCGGCATAAATACCAACGACGAGTACAACACTCACCTTAGATATGCCGACGATAATATTATGGTCATGGCAGAATCTTTGGAAGACCTCGACACAATATTAAAGACCTTAATCGAGTACCCCAACGGGGCCTTTGGATGAACATGGAAAAAATGAGCTTATGTCGAATGTCCATGTTGCACCCTACCCAACTTCGGTTGGGATCTCAATTCTTGAGATTCTTGACAAGTAGGATGTCTACCTTGGACAAAATATTTAGCTAGGTAGGTCCAACTTTGAGAAAGAGGTCAATCGACGAATCTACCTCGACTGGGCAGTATCCGG